>NC_092090.1:93137715-93142486 GCF_045679555.1 Salvelinus alpinus
CAGCAGCTACACCAATCCAATTCTTCAAGGTATTAGATGAAGCATGGCCCGCAGGGATACAAAGAATGGAAAACTCATCTAATTAGCTTTACTTAGTGAGAGTATTCTCAGTATTCTCAGGTTCCAGCTGTTTGCTAAACGAAGTTGACTTTGTTAACACCTCTTATCCATCTATTTCTCGCAGCCTGCAAGCTATGTTGCTCTTTATCTTAGATAATTAAAAACAATTATAATAATATATATAATATAATTATAATAATAACAATTGATGGTACAGCCTACTCATTCACTTTTTATAGCTACTGTTTACAGGCCTCCTGGGCCATATACAGCGTTCCTCTCTGAGTTTCCTGAATTCCTATCAGACCTTGTAGTCATAGCAGATCATATTCTAATTTTTGGTGATTTTAATATTCACATGGAGAAGTCCACAGACCCACTCCAAAAGTCTTTCGGAGCCATCATCGACTCAGTGGGTTTTGTCCAACATGTCTCTGGACCTACTCACTGCCACAGTCATACTCTGGACCTAGTTTTGTCCCATGGAATAAATGTTGTAGATCTTAATGTTTTTCCACATAATCCTGGACTATCGGACCACCATTTTATTACGTTTGCAATCGCAACAAATAATCTGCTCAGACCCCAACCAAGGAGCATCAAAAGTCGTGCTATAAATTCTCAGACAACACAAAAATTCCTTGATGCCCTTCCAGACTCCTTCTGCCTACCCAAGGACGTCAGAGGACAAAAATCAGTTAACCACCTAACTGAGGAACTCAATTTAACCTTGCGCAATACCCTAGATGCAGTTGCACCCCTAAAAACGAAAAACATTTGTCATAAGAAACTAGCTCCCTGGTATACAGAAAATACCCGAGCTTTGAAGCAAGCTTCCAGGAAATTGGAACGGAAATGGCACCACACCAAACTGGAAGTCTTCCGACTAGCTTGGAAAGACAGTACCGTGCAGTACCGAAGAGCCCTCACTGCTGCTCGATCATCCTACTTTTCCAACTTAATCGAGGAAAATAAGAACAATCCAAAATTTATTTTTGATACTGTTGCAAAACTAACTAAAAAGCAGCATTCCCCAAGAGAGGATGGCTTTCATTTCAGCAGTAATAAATTCATGAACTTCTTTGAGGAAAAGATCATGACCATTAGAAAGCAAATTACGGACTCCTCTTTGAATCTGCGTATTCCTCCAGGGCTTAGCTGTCCTGGATCTGCACAGCTCTGCGAGGGCCTGGGATCGGGAGAGACACTTAAGTGTTTTAGTACTATATCTCTTGACACAATGATGAAAATAATCATGGCCTCTAAACCTTCAAGCTGCATACTGGATCCTATTCCTACTAAACTGCTGAAGGAGCTGCTTCCTGTGCTTGGCCCTCCTATGTTGAACATAATAAACAGCTCTCTATCCACCGGATGTGTACCAAACTCACTAAAAGTGGCAGTGATAAAGCCTCTCTTGAAAAAGCCAAACCTTGACCCGGAAAATATAAAAAACTATCGGCCTATATCGAATCTTCCATTCCTCTCAAAAATTTTAGAAAAAGCTGTTGCGCAGCAACTCACTGCCTTTCTGAAGACAAACAATGTATACGAAATGCTTCAGTCTGGTTTTAGACCCCATCATAGCACTGAGACTGCACTTGTGAAGGTGGTAAATGACCTTTTAATGGCGTCAGACCGAGGCTCTGCATCTGTCCTCGTGCTACTAGACCTTAGTGCTGCCTTTGACACCATCGATCACCACATTCTTTTGGAGAGACTGGAAACCCAAATTGGTCTACACGGACAAGTTCTGGCCTGGTTTAGATCTTACCTGTCGGAAAGATATCAGTTTGTCTCTGTGAATGGTCTGTCCTCTGACAAATCAACTGTACATTTCGGTGTTCCTCAAGGTTCTGTTTTAGGACCACTATTGTTTTCACTATATATTTTACCTCTTGGGGATGTTATTCGAAAACATAATGTTAACTTTCACTGCTATGCGGATGACACACAGCTGTACATTTCAATGAAACATGGTGAAGCCCCAAAATTGCCCTCGCTAGAAGCCTGTGTTTCAGACATAAGGAAGTGGATGGCTGAAAACTTTCTACTTTTAAACTCGGACAAAACAGAGATGCTTGTTCTAGGTCCCAAGAAACAAAGAGATCTTCTGTTAAATCTGACAATTCATCTTGATGGTTGTAAAGTCGTCTCAAATAAAACTGTGAAGGACCTCGGCGTTACTCTTGACCCTGATCTCTCTTTTGACGAACATATCAAGACTGTTTCAAGGACAGCTTTTTTCCATCTACGTAACATTGCAAAAATCAGAAATTTTCTGTCCAAAAATGATGCAGAAAAATTAATCCATGCATTTGTTACTTCTAGGTTAGACTACTGCAATGCTCTACTTTCCGGCTACCCGGATAAAGCACTAAATAAACTTCAGTTAGTGCTAAATACGGCTGCTAGAATCCTGACTAAAACCAAGAAATTTGATCATATTACTCCAGTGCTAGCTTCCCTACACTGGCTTCCTGTTAAGGCAAGGGCTGATTTCAAGGTTTTACTGTTAACCTATAAAGCGTTACATGGGCTTGCTCCTACCTATCTTTCCGAGTTGGTCCTGCCGTACATACCAATACGTACGCTACGGTCACAAGACGCAGGCCTCCTAATTGTCCCTAGAATTTCTAAGCAAACAGCGGGAGGCAGGGCTTTCTCCTATAGATCTCCATTTTTATGGAACAGTCTGCCTACCCATGTGAGAGACGCAGATTCGGTCTCAACCTTTAAGTCTTTACTGAAGACTTATCTCTTCAGTAGGTCATATGATTGAGTGTAGTCTGGCCCAGGAGTGTGAAGGTGAACGGAAAGGCTCTGGAGCAACGAACCGCCCTTGCTGTCTCTGCCAGGCCGGTTCCCCTCTCTCCACTGCGATTCTCTGCCTCTAACCCTGTTACAGGGGCTGAGTCACTGGCTTGCTGGTGCTCTTTCATGCCGTCCCTAGGAGGGGTGCGTCACTTGAGTGGGTTGAGTTACTGACGTGATCTTCCTGTCTGGGTTGGCGCCCCCCCTTGGTTTGTGCTGTGGTGGAGACCTTTGTGGGCTATACTCGGCCTTGTCTCAGGATTGTAAGTTGGTGGTTGAGGATTTCCCTCTAGTGGTGCGGGGGCTGTGCTTTGGCAAAGTGGGTGGGGTTATATCCTTCCTGTTTGGCCCTGTCCGGGGGTTTCTTCGGATGGGGCCACAGTGTCTCCTGACCGCTCCTGTCTCAGCCCCCAGTATTTATGCTGCAGTAGTTTGTGTCGGGGGGCTAGGGTCAGTTGGTTACCTGGAGTACTTCTCCTGCCTTATCCAGTGTCCTGTGTGAATTTAAGTATGCTCTCTCTAATTCTCTCGTTCTCTCTTTCTCTCTGAGAACCTGAGCCCTAGGACCATACGTCAGGACTACCGGGCATGATGACACCTTGCTGTCCCCAGTCCGCCTGGCCTTGCTGCTATTCCAGTTTCAACTGTTCTGCCTGCGGTTACGGAACCCCTACCTGTCCCAGACCTGCTGTTTTCAACTCTTAATGATCGGCTATGAAAAGCCAACTGAGATTTATTCCTGATTATTATTTGACCATGCTTGTCATTTATGAACATTTTGAAAATCTTGGCTCTCTCTAATTTTCTCCTTCTCTCTTTCTTTCTCTCGGAGGACCTGAGCCCTAGGACCATACGTCGGGACTACCGGCCGTGGTGACTCCTTGCTGTCCCCAGTCCGCCTGGCCTTGCTGCTATTCCAGTTTCAACTGTTCTGCCTGCGGTTATGGAACCCCTACCTGTCCCAGACCTGCTGTTTTCAACTCTTAATGATCGGCTATGAAAAGCCAACTGAGATTTATTCCTGATTATTATTTGACCATGCTTGTCATTTATGAACATTTTGAAAATCTTGGCTCTCTCTAATTTTCTCCTTCTCTCTTTCTTTCTCTCGGAGGACCTGGGCCCTAGGACCATGCGTCGGGACTGCCGCCCGTGGTGACTCCTTGCTGTCCCCAGTCCGCCTGGCCTTGCTGCTATTCCAGTTTCAGCTGTTCTGCCTGCGGTTATGGAACCGCCACCTGTCCCAGGCTGGGTGTCTGTACAGCACTTCGAGATATTAGCTGATGTACGAAGGGCTATATAAAATAAAATTGATTGATTGATTGATGGTAATATGTTGTAACTATAATTATATTTCATCAACGCTTAAATATTTCTGTGAGAGAATGTCTTGTAGTTTATGGACGTATATTTTAATTTGGATTGAAAAGGTTGAATCTCATCAATAACCAATGATCACTTTCCATCCCTCCTTATATGAACATATAAGACGAAACGTTGAGAGTGAGACAAATTCCAAAATGGTTCTTCAGGCATTCTTTGCTGGTTTGATGGAGATTCCTTGATAAAGAATCTACCTTTTTAACATAAGAATTGTAAAAGCTCAATGACTCTCTTGCTTGAAGTTCATTACGCTTCTTTATGTCCCCCATTCTCCCAGATTAGTGCCACGGTCCTCCTGTTTTCACATCATCGGGTTATTTCACCTCTTGCTCCCGTAGAGATCAGTACCACCTCACCACTCATGTCAATCAATCATTCACATTTTACGTTTAAATTTGAGTCATTTAGCAGACACAAATTCCAAAATGGTTCCAGAGCGACTTACAAGTAGTGCATTCATCTTAAGATAGCTGGGTGAGACAACCACACATCACAGGCATAGTAAGTGCATTTG